>NW_011371360.1:2650810-2651985 GCF_000150735.1 Paracoccidioides brasiliensis
GGAGTTGAAATAGAAGATCGACTGCGCTGGCGATACGGCTTCGAAGCGCCCTCCGGGTCTATGTGTTTAATGTAATTAGGATTTCGGGCTGATTTTGAAGCTTTGGCGCATCGACGTAGGGGTATATGTTTTCACAGTGTTGTAAGCCTCGTCTAAATTTGGGTTGTAGGACATTTCTTCGGAGTGTTGAGTTGCAACGCTGCGCATAATGGGATGTGTTCGAGGGCGGACAAATTTTGTGTCATATTCGTTCAACACTTCTTTGTGGACTAATCTCGAGTCTTTCGCCTGCTGCGCAAAGGATGCTGATAGCATCGACATTTGCACAGTTAAGAGCAACGCGAGGAATAGGGTCGTGACAATCGTAACACTAGGTCGCGGGTCTGCTGGGGAGGTGGGAAGGAAAAGACAATATATCATGACATGGCCTGGACTGAATAGACAGAAGAGTCGAAGAGACAGCGGGCGGGGATCCCACATTCCTATCTCCCAAACGTCCTGCTCTGCGCTCGGATGTGCTCTTGCTTCCGCCGACCCAGTTGACATCATCTTGGATAAAACTCGCAACGGTGGCGAAACCATGGGCGACGAGTTCACTGGTACTCGATGCGCAGACGGCGTGGCCGGAGCGGTATCTATCGATGCTTCGAACAGCCGATAATGGCGTTTGCGCCAGAACGTGTAGAACGCGTTCAAAACAGATGTATATGCTAAGAGGTGAACGACGAAGGAAGCCTATCGCAGCGTTAAAAGATATATCAGCGCGAAGTTCACATATACCAACGCCTACAATAGAGACAGGTATTTTAAGGGGTGAAGGGACTAGATCAACATACAAACCAACTGAACCAACTAGTCCGGACAACTTCTCCAAAGACGTCATCCCCGATCCTGCTGCTGCTGGTACAGCTATTTGCGCGTGCTATGAGGAACACCACATTTAACCCAATCCCCAAGGGGGATCGCCCACTCCTTCTCCCATTGCTCCCAGTCACTCGAATCAAGCTCTTCAGACAGCCACAGTAGGAAATCGAGGGGGTTGAGGTACGATTTTATTCGTTCCATGAGCGGGCGGGCGTCGAATTAGAGGCGGCATTGTGAGTGGGATATTTCGCAGCAAGCTCTAGACCCTGGTGGTCGGATATATCGTTGCTATCTGAAGCTCATCCAACAGG